>NC_041404.2:36896968-36934468 GCF_900747795.2 Erpetoichthys calabaricus | reverse complement strand
TTGCCCTTCTTCTGGGCATACTTTGCCCATGCCATAAAGCGCTGGCATGAAACTGGCTCATTTCTATGTTTGAAGACACAGATCTACACAGCTAGGGCTTTCTTTTCTGTTTCGTAACTACAGTTAGGTCCATAAATATTTGGACAGAGACAACTTTTTTCTAATTTTGGTTCTGTACATTACCACAATGAATTTTAAATGAAACAACTCAGATGCAGTTGAAGTGCAGACTTTCAGCTTTAATTCAGTGAGGTGAACAAAACGATTGCATAAAAATGTGAGGCAACTAAAGGATTTTTATAACACAATATCTTCATTTCAGGTGCTCAAAAGTAATTGGACAATTGACTCAAAGGCTGTTTCATGGGCAGGTGTGGACAAGTCCGTCGTTATGTCATTATCAATTAAGCAGATAAAAGGCCTGGAGTTGATTTGAGGTGTGGTGCTTGCATGTGGAAGATTTTGCTGTGAAGAGGCAACATGCGGTCAAAGGAGCTCTCCATGCAGGTGAAAGAAGCCATCCTTAAGCTGTGAAAACGGAAAAAACCCATCGGAGAAATTGCTACAATATTATGAGTGGTAAAATCTACAGTTTGGTACATCCTGAGAAAGAAAGCAAGCACTGGTGAACTCAGCAACGCAAAAAGACCTGGACGTCCACGGAAGACAACAGTGGTGGATGATTGCAGAATCATTTCCATGGTGAAGAGAAACCCCTTCACAACAGCCAACCAAGTGAACAACACTCTCCAGGGGGTAGGCGTATCGATATCAAAGTCTACCATAAAGAGAAGACTGCATGAAAGTAAATAAAGAGGGTGCACTGCAAGGTGCAAGCCACTCATAAGCCTCAAGAATAGAAAGGCTAGATTGGACTTTGATAAAGAACATCTAAAAAAGCCAGCACAGTTCTGGAAAAACATTCTTTGGACAGATGAAACCAAGATCAACCTCTACCAGAATGATGGCAAGAAAAAAGTATGGAGAAGGCGTGGAACAGCTCATTATCCAAAGCATACCACATCATCTGTAAAACACGGTGGAGGCAGTGTGATGGCTTGGGCGTGCATGGCTGCCAGTGGCACTGGGACACTAATGTTTATTGATGATGTGACACAGGACAGAAGCAGCCGAATGAATTCTGAGGTGTTCAGAGACATACTATCTGCTCAAATCCAGCTAAATGCAGTCAAATTGATTGGGCGGTGTTTCATGATACAGATGGATAATGACCCAAAACATTCAGCCAAAGCAAGCAGGGAGTTTATTAAAGCAAAGAAGTGGAAACTTCTTGAATTGCCAAGTCAGTCACCTGATCTTAACCCAATTGAGCAGGCATTTCACTTGTTGAAGACTAAACTTCAGACAGAAAGGCCCACAAACAAACAGCAACTGAAAGCCGCTGCAGTAAAGGCCTGGCAGAGCATTAAAAAGGAGGAAACCCAGCATCTGGTGATGTCCATGAGTTCAAGACTTCAGGCTGTCATTGCCACCAAAGGGTTTTCAACCAAGTAGTAGAAATGAACATTTTATTTCCAGTTATTTAATTTGTCCAATTACTTTTGAGCCCCTGAAATGAAGGGATTGTGTTAAAAAAATGCTTTAGTTGCCTCACATTTTTATGTAATCATTTTGTTCACCCCACTGAATTAAAGCTGAAAGTGTGCACTTCAACTACATCTGAGTTGTTTCATTTAAAATTCATTGTGGTAATGTACAGAACCAAAATTAGAAAAAAGTTGTCTGTCCAAATATTTATGGACCTAACTGTATATGCACAGATACTTTCCACTTTTTCTTCCATCAAGAAGATAGAAATGCCTTTTATTATGTCATTTTCTGACGCAGGCTCTATTAACGGTTTGTTTTCACTCACTGTGTGGCTAACTGCTCATACATTTGGCTGACATGAACTCAGCCACATGGTGTTAAGACTGGGCACACAGGGATCAGTGTTATATATATGACGGTAGTACTCAAGCTATTCTGATTATGGTCAACTAATGTACTTCTCAAATTAAATTACTGCAATTATTATTATTATTACTTTTTTTTTTAAACACATGTGGGGTGCAAATCCACCTGGAGAACAGATCGGGTAGTGACATCATGCATGCTTGAAGCAGATCTGTCAGTGATGTAAAATGTGAGATGGAGTACGCTTACTATATGTCCAGTCGCTATAGCTCTTTGATGTCTGGCCTTGCAAAGCATCATGGGCCATTGGGGAAAAAAAACAGACAAACAAGGTCACCAGTGAATAATATTTACTGCAAAAAATACTTTGTCAAATTTCACTAAACAACACTAGTCACAAGCCTACAATACAAAAGATGTTTTTAAACACTCTCTTTAGTTGTTGAGATTTTTTTTTTGTTTTGTACAATACTAGGGGGGCGGCACAGTGGCGCAGTTAGGAGACCTGGGTTCCCTTCCTGGGTCCTCCCCGTGTCTATATGGGTTTCCTCCCACAGTCCAAAGACATGCAGGTTAAGTGCATTGGCAATCCTAAATTGTCCCTTGTGTGTGCTGGGTGTGTGTGTCCTGCGGTGGGCTGGCACCCTGCCCGGGATTTGTTCCTGCCTTGTGCCCTGTGCTGGCTGGGATTGGCTCCAGCAGACCCTCGTGACCCTGTGTTAGGATATATCGGGTTGGACAATGACTGACTGACTGACTATACTAGGGAGGTATCTGCTGCTGCATGGGCTCCCAGTGCCCTGTGATTAAATATTAAAATGCTTTGTCATAATGCTTCAGTCTGAATTTCAGCCACTCGGCATTGGAATATCAGTGACAGAAAGTTTATGATAGAATCAATGAAATGAGATTGCAATGAGATTTCACAAGAAAACATATTTACAAGCAGTGGCTAATACTTTAGTATACCTCAAAATGTGCCAAGTGAGAACAGTGCATCTAGTCAGAAGTAACATGACGTAACTCTTAAACAAAACTTACACTCACCAGAGTCATAAAAGCAGAGGAGGAAACATGTAGTCTTTGCAATTAAAGTTAAAGGGAAAAAAATGGAAATACTGGGCAAAAACTCAAGAAGAAGACACAGCCCAACAACCAAAAATTAAATTAAATTAGCAACACTGATTAATCATGGGAAGGAAGCAATCTGGATTGTGCATGTGTTTTGAGAATGAAGAATGATGATTCAGGCCATTTGTATGTTGACCATAAACTGCAGTGTTTCCCATAACAGGCAGCCCTGCGTTTTTGTGCTCTTCAGAAATGCCTGTCTGTTTCTAATAACTACTTTTCCGTGCCATTTCGAGAAAACAAGCCGTGATTATGTAAGTTCTCTTTGAGGGCTGTCACCTCAGAGACTGATCGGGATGCGAGTACACATGACAGAATGAGGCTGAGCTTGGCCAGTGATGCCTTGGCTTTACAGAAGACCCAGGTCATTCTGGGACAGTCCTGACATGGGGACTCTCAAGCACATTTATAATTTAAAAATAAAATCTCAATAGTCCCAAAATGAGCCTAAGAAAGCAGGTCCCGAGGCAGACAGTGTGCCCAAATAGCTAAAGGATTGGACTATACTGATAGAGGCTACTGGTTATCTTCCCACCATTGGCACTGGTTAATCTGTTTAGAGCCTGGAATTTCAAGTGCATGCATACAATAAAGTGAGCACAGAAGTTTATATTATTATTAATCCACTAAAGTTGCACCTCCATTTATCTCAACCATTCCAGAGTTGGACTGATAAAATTGTCCTTGTCTCCATGATAAGATGTTATGGGCCTTCAAATGCTACATGGAGGATGGTCTTCTTCACTGTTACATGAAGTCGATACCTTGGTGCCCCATCTCACCCCAGAATATGCGCATCACCTCTGGTTTGTTTTGATGGGATTTAAATTATGTCAGAGACGTCAAGGCAGGTCAAAGCAACCTGGTTTCTTGTCCGGTTTTACTGAGCGCCATTCTGGAGGAGCTTTTGACAACCATTCATCCTTCCATCTTAGATTAAAATCAAACTTTCCAGATAGTGCTGGGTGTCTTGATAGTATCTTTCATTTTGGGTTTTGGAATTTTTGATATCTGTGTGAAATGGCAGATGCTCATTACCTCTTATTATGTTAAATACTCATAATAATACAGAGCGGAGCGATATTACTGAAAACATGGGGAGACTCTATTGTGCCAGTGATTATTCACACTGTTCTGTTCAATTAAACAACCACTGACACACTATTTCCCTTTAAAGAAAATAGTTAATTTGCAGTTCTGATTGTAAAAAAACATATACTTTTAAGGGAAAATGGTCTATTAGTGAAACTGCAGTGTGTTATGTGTCCCATCCAGTGAACTGTATCTTTCAGTGTCTCGGGTTTAGTGATGAGCGCAGTCTGTACAATTCACTTCGGCATATGTTTGCAAACTTCGCCAGACTGTGTGAACTGCACTGAAGTCAAAGGGGAAGGAGGAAATTAACTCATTTTAAATGGATCATAATGGAACGTGATATTTTAAGTGTCCTTGGGGGGTAGCGAAAGGTTTGCCAGGTATGCTGGATTGATTATTGTGCCCAAATATGTGATGCCAGTAACGGCGCACTGCAGTGAATACACTTGACTTGAGCATTCCTAGTTTTCATCCTCTTTCTCTGTCATTCATTTGCTCAGAGGTTGATGCGCTTGCTGCTTCCTGAGCAGCTCTTCTTTCCTTCACCCTAGCGGACCGCTTCTTTTCTTCTTTCGTCTGCATCTTTTCACGTTAAAACTGATTAAGTCAGTCTTTGTGTTGCAATTACTTAGTATGTTTTCTTTCATTTTTCACTTAAGCTGGCACTTAAGTCTTCAATCTGCCTCGAGAATGATTTAAGATATGAAGAGGTAGGGGAAATGACGGCAAAGGTGGTAGGGAATGAGAACAGCGCCAGTATGCATGCACCACACCGCCGCCCTGCTGGCCGCTGCCGAGAGTTGATTTTCCAATAAAATAAAATAAAAATAAAAAGAGGAATAACCTTGGAGGTCAATCATCACCCCAATAGTAGACGTCATGTAGTATATCCATCCATCCATCCATTATCCAACCCGCTATATCCTAACTACAGTGTCACGGGTGTCTGCTGGAGCCAATCCCAGCCAAAACAGGGCGCAAGGCAGGAAACAAACCCAGGGCAGGGCGCCAGCCCACCGCAGCACGTAATATACGAAGGGGGACCCAAAAATAACCGGAAATATTTTTAAAACGTGTTTAATTTAATTTTCTGTACAAACTACAATTAGTCTCCTTCAAAGTACTCTCCATTGGCGGAAATACACTTATCTAACCGTTTGTTCAATTGTTCGAAACATTTTTTAAATTCGTCTGAAGTAATGCCCATTAATGCTCTGGTCGTTTCTTGTTTTACCTCTTCGACGTCAGCAAAATGCCTTCCTTTCCGAGGAAACAAAAAGAAATCACACGGAGCTAAATCCAGTGAGTAGGGTGGGTGGTTCAGGGTTGTCATACCGTTTCTTGCCAAAAATTGGCGAATGCTGAGAGCAGTGTGAGATGGAGCGTTGTCATGATGAAAGAGCCAATCGCCCAACTCCCACAAATCAGGGTGTTTCCTTCTCACACTGTTGCGTAACCTACTTTTACAAAAAAAATCACTGAACACAAGCACAACCTTCCAGACTGATGGCACTTGGCAGACTGACTTGTGAGGAGTGTAACTAGATCGCCCTAGCGGCCCAACCACGTACTACAAGTACCAACCTAACAACAACAAAATTCCGGTTATTTTTGGGTCCCCCCTTGTATGTGTACCAAATTTCAGGTCAATAGTTCAAACGGTTTGTGAGGTACAGGTGATTTAAAATCCTGGACAGACAAACGGGCAGTCACTGTAGTGTATTATAGAAGAAGATGAGCTGTGAGGCAGCAGTGCTGACCATCGCGCCACCGTGCTTCAAACAGCATGACACGGACAAAAGCAATACCACAAACAAAATACAGTCACAAGCTAACAATAAGTGGATAAAATAGAGATTGTTGCACTCAAAAAGTTCCAGTCTTGGGGAATACATTGTACAAAATGTCGACGTGGGACTGACTGGCTTGTTCCAGTGTTTAAAGTTACGGCTCTGGGCACAGCGTGAATCTCTTTCTTGTTTCTCAGGACTCTGTGCAGATGCTTTGCACATTCTTTTTCTATCAAGAATAAAGAAGCGTCTTGTAGCGAGCAATAAATCTTTTCTTTTAATTATTTAATAATGTGTCCTATCTTCTTTGATGAGGGGAAGCTCCTTTAAGGCTTGTTTGGAGTTTGTTGCTGGGCACATGGCTAATTTGCACACATAATTAAAATTGTGGTGCTGGCACACAGGGATCAATGCTATTTATGCCAGTTTTTTGGTTATTATTTTTTTAACCACTGAGGGATGGAAATCTTGCAGTGTTTCTCAACCTTTGCAACACTTTGGGACCCATTTTTATTTTTTAAAAGTTCACTGACGACCTACGGATAGCAATCGAAGGACCTGTGGGGGTTGAAACGACCAAAAGTGGAAGAAGTGGCATCACCCCGTGGTTTGTTTTGATGTGATTTAAATTACGCCAGAGACGTCAAGGCAGGTCGAAGCCACCAGGTTTCTTGTCCGGTTTTATTAAATGCCAATCTGGAAGGGCTTTTGACAACCATTCATCCTTCATTTCATAGTTTAAAATCAAACTTTCTGGATAGTGGTGTGTGTCTTGAGAGTAGTCTTTCATGCTGGGTTTTGGAAATTTTTTGATATTGGTGTCAATTGTCAAATGCTCATGATCTCTTATTTTGTTATATACTCATAGTCTGGCACAGTTAGAGACCGGGGACAACATCGCACAACTCTGTCAATTGCTTGGGGAGTTTAGTACATCTCAGTAGCTGAAATGGCATTCTTTTTCCCCTCCTGTGCCTGCGACACAACTATGGCCATGTCACTAGCGATCATACAATATACATGCATTAAAGTTCTGTGTTTGGCTGCCTCAGCTCTGGGATGTCACACTGGCCTCGCAAAACATGCGCATGGATCAGGCAGGCAACTCATATTGGGTAGCTACAGCCTAAAGCCAGCTACATGGCCAATGTCCATGAAATTAGTCAGTGAACAAGGCTACCTACTGGTGAACTCCAGATATTTGCCATGGAAGATATTACTAGGGGTGTGTGACACACTGTGGATTCTACTGACATCTCATATGAATAATAGTATAACAATACTGCTTCTGAAAAGTACCTTATGATGATCTTTACAGCAGTAAGGTGCTAGCGAGAAGTCAAGCAAAATTACACCTTTTATTGATTAACTAAAAAGATTACAATATGCAAACTTTCAAGGTACATCTTGCCTGAAGAAGGGGCCTGAGTTGCCTCGAAAGCTTGCGAAGGTGTCATTTTGCTTGACTTCTCACTACATCAATAATGGCTAACATGGTACAACACCCTAGTACTACAGCAGTAAGTTGCTAATATACAACAAATGTGGACATTGTACGTTTGTTCAATTACTGCATGAGGCAACAAGAGAAGAGCCTCTCCGCAGCATAGGCAAAAAACACAAGGTACTGTACCTGAGCTGTTATGACACTTCATCTGCAGCCTACACAGGAAAAGTCAGCCCTTCATGCTGCCCTGACCCACCTGGAGCAACAGGGCAGTTACGCCAGACTTCTCTTTATGGACTTCAGCTCGGCGTTTAACACCATCCTCCCACAACGACTGGTGTCCAAACTGGCAGATCTTGGACTTCCATCACTCACCTGCAGTTGGATACTGGACTTCCTGTCTGGTCGCTCCCAGAGGGTCAGGCTGGGTCCCCACACCTCCACTGCACTCAACCTCAACACCGGGACGCCGCAGGGTTGTGTGCTCAGCCCGCTCCTCTACACCCTCTACACATATGACTGTGTCCCCACTCACCATAGGAACAACATCATATAATTCGCGGATGAGACGATGGTGGTTGGACTCATCTCGGGCAAGGAGGGTGAGCTGGCATACAGGGACGAGGTGGAGCGGCTGTCAGAATGGTGCAGAGTCAATAACCTGCTCCACAACACCACAAAAATGAAGGAGCTTGTTATTGACTTTAGAGAAAACAAAACTGACATCCAGCCACTCATCATTGGCCGGGCCTGTGTGGAGAGGGTCCCGGTGTTCAGGTTTCTGGGCATTGAGCTGGAGGATGACCTGACCTGGAGCGCCAACACCAAGGAGCTGCTCAAGAAGGCGTAGCACAGTAGTATGGCCGTAGTATTTTCTGAGAATTCTCAGAAAGAACCATCACCCCAAAAATCTGCTCTTTGCCTTTTATCACTGTTCCATCGAGAGTGTGCTTATGTACGGACCGTGTGTGTGGTACGGCAGCTGCACTTCCTCAGAAAGGAAAGCGCTCCACAGGGTCGTCAGGACAGCGGAGAGAACAATTGGTTGTACCCTCCCCACTCTGGAACAAATCTACACATCCCGAAGCCACAAAAAAGCAATAGACATTTCATAGGATTCATCACATCCCGGTCATTGTCTCTTCCAGCTTTTGCCATTGGGCAAGAGAGCAATGAAAACCAGGACAAACCGCCTGAAAAACAGCTTTTATCCAAAAGCAATCATGGCACTGAACTCAGAATAAAACTGCTCCATATAATTCTCCCAATGTGCAATATAGACCGTAAGTCAACCAATGCAATTTGTATGTATAACAAGTGCAATTTGTATATTTTGTAAAGTACTTTTATTACTATTCGGTTTATTATTATTTTCTCTCTTCTTGTCTTTTTAACTCTTATGCCTCACACTGAGTCGACTGCACCTTCAATTTCGTTGTTCCTTTGTAAAAGTAACAATGACAATAAACATCTATCTATCGATCTATCTATCTAAGAACGGAGAACTTAACACAATGTATTTGCAAGTAAAGAACTTGACCGGGAGTTACTTCAGTTTTATGTGACATTCTGGGTCTGGTTTAGGTCCAGATTATACATTTTGCTTTACCTTGTAATGTAGGGGTGCAGCCAAATCCGAATATGGTATTCAGATAAGCACAAATAGGTGATTTTTACAAATATTTATTTCATACAAATTTTTTGCCATTTATTTCTTTTCAGAAAAAATAATGTAAAATCAAATAGGGACTGTCTGTGTCTGCCAGCTTGTGCTTAAGATGCACCCCTGCTGACACGAGCACGCGGTGAAGCTCTGCTTTCGCTTTTAGGAAAATGTTGTACTTCGCGAGGCCACTTTATATTTTTCTCTGTTGAACATTCAATATGTGACGCAAATTCGGTTAGTCCACCTACACACTGGCTTCACAGTCACCAATTGTGTCACACGGTTGGAAACAGAGCGGTAAATTATATGTATACTTACATCTATTTAATTTCTTTTTTGACCAGGAGGATATTAGCATATATGGTTACACGTGTTTGTTGCTGGGTATAACTCAATAAAGTGTATTTAAATAAAAAAGTCTTCCTAATTATTGTATTTCATTCAAGAACACTGTAATAGCCTAATATAAGCCATGCAAAATTGAAAAAAGTAAACTCATTGGTCATTTATTCTCACTCCTTAAAAAATACAAAATGAACTGAACATGAATGAGCTCAGAATTGAAATGGTGAACTATGAACGTGAATTTATTTATTTTAATCGGTGTGAACTGAACTTTGAGCGAGTTTTTGTGAGGTGTAAACTAACAACACTAGGAAAAGTCCTCTGGAATGGAGAACAACAATCGCCAGTACCTGACTGTAAGGAAAAGAATACATTTTTGTTAATTCACCTATGACAGCTCCTTAAGTGTGTAGAATGTGTAGAAAAGACAACTGCTAACTATTGGGATAACAGCTGGCATGGGAAATCCAGTCAAATGATGAACCCATAAGTACCCAAGAAGAATTATGAGCTGCAAACGTGGCTTTGGCCTCCTAATTTTTGGATGTGCATTTTTTTTGGTTATGACAGTGACATGACTGCAGCACCGTTTTGGATGATTGCTTTTCAGGACCATTGCCATTTTGTTCTGTTTTTTTTTTGATGGTCATGGCCACATTCTGGTGAGCAATGATGTCTTGCTGCCTGTCCCTTGATTTGATGGCATTATGACACATGACGTCACCGTGCAACATCTACAGAAGATGGCAGCATGCAGCATCCAAGCTTTTAGAGTCATAAAAAAAATGAATGATATAATTACAGTTAGTTTAATTAAGGTATCAGGAGGACTTTCATGTCACTCTTCTGTTGATGACTTTGGTTTTGTGTTTCTGGCTTTGACATGTGCTTCTTTGACTACTTATTTATGAATAGTAGTAGAGATCTGCGATACGGTTTTCATATTTATAGCTAGAAATCCACAAAAGGGAGAAAATGAATCATCTACCTTAAAATAATCTTTTATTCCTGAGCTTTCAACAACCTATCAGGTATCATCATCACAGGAATATGATTAGGCATACAGGAATCAAAGGTAGTATATAGCAAATGAGGAAGGGGGGGTGTAAGAGCGGTGTACTAGTGAGGTGGGGTTCAGAGGGTGTTAGTCTTAAAGTCTTTATTAGGTGAATGTTCTTTTTAAGCCTGCATATGCTGGGTTCAGGTCCAAGTGTTTGTTATTGGCGTTTTAATTTGATAGCCAAAATTCAGCCAGCTCTCTGGCACTCTTAGTATTAGCCCTGAATTGCACTTGCACAGTGTCCCAGTTAAACGTGTGTCTGGTAGCATTCGCATGTCCGTATATCTGAGACTGTGGGTCCTTCCTACTGAGGGCATTGCGATGTTCCTGTATACGTGTTGCGAGTGTTTTAGATTGTGAAAGCCCAGGGCGCGTACAGCCACCCTAACCCCGACACAGACAGGCAGGAGACAGGTTTAGCATCCAGCACATGGTCTATTTATAATTGGGGAGCGTTTCACCTTGCTTCCCACAGCACAGTACATAAAGCACCTGAGGCTCACAGCCCAACACAGCCCCTTGCACCACCAGTCCTTCCGCCTCCACTCCTCTTCAGGTTTTGTCCTCTTCCTCCCGACTCTGGCTGATGAATGGTGGGGACTAGCCCCTTTTTATAAGGATCCAGGTGCCTAACGAGTTTCTTCCAGCAGCACTTCCGGGTGTGGCCCTGTAAAAGTCCAGGTGCCCCCTGGTGGAGGCCACAGGCCCCAGCAGGGTTGAGACTTCCATGCTCACAACCTGTGGCCCTACTGCAAGCCAGGGGGGCTGCCCTCTGCCAGTCCAGGGGAGAAACGATCTTGAAAACACTCTCTCCCTTCCATACTCAGATCGTCCCAGCCACAAGCTGTTTGTGCCACATATACCACTGGGCATGCAATGCACGGTATGCTATATACTGCGTTTTGTGCCTCTGCTGCAGATTTCTTTCTTTTGGCATTAAAAAGAGCTGTCCGCAGAGTGTTTCCTATTATGTGCGTTACTTTAATGCCTGATCTGAAGCATGTCTTATAGTGCCTTATAATGTTTTACTAAGACAGTAGCATGACTTATAATCGGAGGTGGTGCACCCTAATGGCTACTGCATACCCACAATGGCAAACTTTTCTCTTGTGCTGAAGTCTTTGACAGTTTTTTCTACCCCATGTCCTACATCACTTTGGCATGCCCTTCTGCAAATGACAATTCCATTAACACCGACACATGTACATAAATAATGCCACAAACGTTAGAAAATCATATTTATGACAGAAAATTAAAACATATACAAAAAAATTTTAGGGGTGAAGTTTAGGGATAGATAATGATTTGGTAGCAGTAAAACAATCCTGCATAAATGGAGGTGGACATACAAGAGTGTGCCCTGCAACAGAATGGTGGCCAGTCCAAGGAAGGAAGATTTGGGAAATAACTTACTTCTTGTAACATTTGCACTACCAACAAAACTGCATTCATTCATTACTTTAATTGTGCTGCAAATGGTTTGGTGGCAACTGGGTGACAGTCAACTCGTCGAAAAGACAACTCAGCGAAAAGACAACTTGGCAAAAGACAATTCGGCGAAGAAACAACTTGGCGAAATACAACTCAGCGACATCCGTTACCAGTTAGGTAATAGTTAGGTTCAACGAGATTTTTTAATTATATTTAAATGATAACGTGATTTAAAATGTTGAAAATAAATTTATATAATTGACGAACAAACTTTATTCTGCAGATGGAACAAACTCTATCTTACATTATCTTCTGCAACCAAAATTGCTAATCCTTTATATAAATTGTATTGATTGTAATTGTATGATAACGTTCTTTAGAATACAAAAGGTGACCTGTGCGTATGGCTTAAGGAATATCTTTACTCTCAACGTATTGGGACTCTCATAAAGCAGGTGATTCTGTGGATTTTCTGGCACCCTACATTGTCATTTAAATTTCATTAAAAAATCTCTTTGAACCTAACTATTACCTACCTGGTAAAGGATGTCGCCGAATTGTCTTTCGCCGAGTTGTCTTTTCGTGAGTTGTCTGTCACCCAGTTGTCTTTTCACCGAGTTGTCTATCGCCCAGTTGCCCCTGAACAGCTGCAAATATCAGCTCCTTGTTATTTGTGGATATTTTTATGGTAAGAAACATGAAAATGCTTTGAGCGGCACAACATGTGCATTTCTGTTGTTGTCACAGCTACTGAGGTACAAAGCTCTCTTTAGAAAAACAGCTTGGAACGCCTCCTGTAATCAAAGTAGTGAATTAATAAATTAGACCACAGAGATTACTAAACAGAATTCTGTGGAACTGTTCCCAGATTAAATTACTGATTGAAACAACTTACTTGAATTGTAGAATATTAAGCATTCAGAAAAGAAAATGATAAACTAAAACTTGTTGAACTCTTTTTCTAACCATAATTTGTTTTCTGACTGTGGTGCTGGTACAGCCATCATTGTGCATCCCAATCTGAAACTTTCTTCCACTCCTCTTAGAAGACAAATGATGTAGCTCAAAGTGCTTTACAGGATGAAGAAAGAAAAAAGAAAAATATAAAAAATAAAATTAGGCAATACTAATTAACAAAGAATAAAAGCAAGGTCCTATGGCCGGGAGGACAGAAAAAACACAAAAAAAAACTCCAGAGGGCTGGAGAAAAAAAAACAAAATCTGCAGGGATTCCAAGGCCACGAGACCACCCAGCCCCCTCTAGGCATTCTACCTAACATAAATGATCTCAATCAGTCCTCATGGTTTTCAGGCTTCACGTGGAAGAACTTGATGATGATGGTCATGTTGACCTCTGGCCTTCAATCCAACAATGTAAGGACAGCATGGTGCTTTTTTCAGATCGCAGATGTTAAGTTTGGTTTGCTCTTTGTTGCTAAAGTGCTTGTTATCATCCTGCCGAGATCAAAAGAGCTCTCCAGGGCCTTCAGAAAGAAGGCTATAGATGCCTATCAGTCTGGGAAGGGATTTAAAAGATCTCCAGATGACTGGAAACCAATCAATCCATAAGATCATTTATAAGTGAAGAAGATTACAATCACCTGCCCACTGTCCAGTCCAGGCCACCATAACAACTTCAGCCATAGAGCAGAACACAAGATGCTGAAAGAAGTCTCTTAAGAACTACAGGTAGCTCTCATCACTGTGGATGTCAAAGTGCAGAAGTCTACTATTAGAAAGAGGCTGCACGACTTAGACCTCCATGGGAGGCAAGCCAGCAGGAATCCATTGCTGTTAAGAAAGATCATCAGGGCAAGGCTAAAGTTTACCCATGGACACCTCGGCAAAGTCCGAGATTTCTAGAGCAAGGTACTCTGGTCAGACAAGGCAAACATAAAGATATTTAATCACAGAACCAGAAGACTTTTAGTGAGAACCAGAACCTGCATTTGACCAGAAGAACCTGAGTCCCATCTGTAAAGCGTGAGGACAGAAACATTATGGTTTCGGCCTGCTTTGCTCCATCATGGCCCAAGCAACATGATCACAGAATCCACAATGAATTTGTCATTGTATCAGAGGTTGCTTGAGGATAATGTGAGATCATCTGTCAGAAAATTGAAACTCAACTAAAAGTAACCTTGCAATATGATAATAACTTTAAACTAGCCGACGCCCGCTGTAGCATACGGCGGTGTAAGAATAGGAATGGAAAACAGTGAGAAAGGAATTCAGAAACCAAGAAGAAATAAATACTTCTTGAAAGACGCAGTGTACATGTAGAATTTCTGGCCTAGCAGGATTACATGTGAAAGTGATAAATAAATCAGGCTTTCTGAATTTACGTACTATGGCCATGGCATCCTGATAGTTTTATTGCATGTATCTTGGACTTCCTGGAAATGTGGACGGTAATATGATCATTTTACCTATTTTCAGTGTTTGCTTGCTGAAGCCTGAAGTCTGAAGTCTGATAGTCCTTTGTATTGTTCCACGCGCTGATCTTGTTGATGTAGTCTGAGATAGTTGAGAAGCACACCCTCTGTTTTAACATACACATCTACGACATACTGTTGGAATAGTTTGCTGCTGAAGTGCAAAATACTAAATGTATTCCTCATTGCTAATCTGTACGTGTAAAATTGGTATTGAGTAAGCCTTATTCGCTGGGCGGTTCTTTTATCGGGAACATGTTGTAAATCTTTGTGCCAGCCAATGTCTCCGTAAGGGAATAAAAGTGGGTAAACCATAGGATCACAATTCATATTGAGCGTGGACATCTGTTTATAGGAGTTCCGTATGTAATAGATGCAAATGTCCCTTTCGGCAGGCGTTTCGCCATCTTCTCCGACGAAAATCGCTGCAACATCGGTGTGACATGTTGGGGCATTGTATCGTTGTAAATCCTGCCTAGGGTTTTCCTTGAAAACCATTCGTACAGATGCTGTTAGATTGGACTGAGCGATTTCATGCATGTGTTTGTATGATTTAGCGAAGGGGTTGATGGTTCTGAGCATGGAATCTAGCTGGAGAAGTACATTTTCGCTGCATGCAGAGTTTTCTTTATTTTGTAAGCGCACTTCAGTAGGTTGCGCTGTGTTAAAAACATACAACTGTCCATATCCTGGAGAGGAAGAAGTGTTAGCGTATAGTGGAGAGATTTGGTGATAAATTTGGCCGTGTTTTTTAAAATAATATGGTCTGTGGCCAGGAGGTTGAATTATCTGTGCACCCATGGAAGCAAACGCTAGAGAAGAGTTGTATTCTCGAATGTGTTCACGATAATTTTTAGTTTCCAATGTTTGCTGTGTAAGAAGCTGTTGTAAAGACACAGGTGGCTCCCGCAAAGGTGGTAAAGCTACTTTATCATTGTGGCAGCACCTCGAGTACTTGTTGGATGTGTTACGCTCAGCAGGTATAGTGCATGACATGGAAGACGACGAATAGGAATCGAGAAATGCCATGTCAGCTGCATGTGGGCGGGTCCAGTTTTGAAGTGGAAGCAGGACGAACCAGAAGAGATATATATATATAAGAGATGTATGAGTAAATCCAAGGAGGAATTGCCAAAAAGAAAGAATGGCCAAAGTAAAACTCAGATCTGAAGAACCGCAAGATACTGTAGGGGGGTCTGAAACGGGCTGTGGACACAGAATTTTACACAGAGGACTGGGAAAAACATTCACCCAATCCATGTCAGAGACTGCTAGAAGGTTATGGGAAATGCTTGCTTGAAGGGGCAATACCAGCAATTAGAGCCAAGGGAGGACTTAGCTTTTTCACCGACTGAAATGGCATTTCTCTTCATTTTTCAACAATTATTGCAAAGACCAATATGTAATTGTTTTTTTTTTCTCGAATTACATCACCTTTATCTAAAGATTCTGTTTAAATGAAGATCAAACTGTCATTTGTCCACATTCCATGGGTGTACCTACTTTTTCACACGACTGAACAGCATACCATTACAGCTCCTGAAAATGTGGAGCCTCACTTTAAAGAAACGCGAGTTTACTCCTCCACAAATGAAGATGGCAGCAATGCACTGTAGGTCGTGAATCTGCTAAGAGCACCAAAAAAGAAGAAGATGATACGGGTACCTGCCAAGCCGGATGTCTGGAAGCTTGCTGTTGGCAGGCGTTCAAATGACAGGAGGAAGAGAGGCCAGAGACAAAGAGAGTGAAAGAAAGGGGGGTAAAATGCACATGGTGGTGGGCTAGCTAATAGACAAGGCATGGAAGGCTGAGAGGGCCAGCAGGGCTTCTATTTGTGCTTCAAGTTCTCCCTCGTCCTCATCTCCTTTCATTTTACTTATTTTTGTGTAAAATAAACCTGCATTTTTTATTTTTATTTTTGTTTAACTTGGCCTCCTTGGTAGCTCAAGGCTGTCCTGTACTGTTCACAGCATTATTTTTAATTATATTCTTAAAACTCCTCATAGTAATAAAATAAGTGATATTGTAAAATAAAATGTGTTCAGGCCAAGTAAATTAAGTAATGTTGTAATAATATACATGAATGATAATGTATACCAAGTTCAGCCAGGTAAGTAGGAAGTATATTTTAAATTTTAAGCATTAATATTGTGCTTTACTTTTCGAAAGCATCTTCACATTTACATGTTAATTACTTTCTAAATTTTCATTTTCATGTTTAACTTCTTAGCCAATATTTTTTGCTTAAGAAATTTTTAATTTAATGTACTGCATTTATTTCATATTTTTGTATACAGTATTGAATTTTTTATTTGCATTTCATATTTTGTCACTATCCTGCCTTGTGCCCTGTGTTGGCTGGGATTGGCTCCAGCAGACCCCCGTGACCCTGTGTTCGGATTCAGCGGGTTGGAAAATGGATTTTGTCACTAATTATTTTTTATGTTAAAATTTTAATGAATGACTGGATTTTATTGTTCACTTTCAGAGAATGCTTACAACTTAGAAAATCTGTGCCTCAACACAGTCCCATCTCTGCAGGCAGTCCCTTTGATCTCATGGCTTGGTTTTTGCTCAGCATTTGGAAATTCTACAGACAGGAGTGAGTGTGCTTCCTAATCATGTCCATTGACTCAAACGGAGCACAGGTGGACTCCAAACAAGAACATTAGAACACTCTAGATGAGAACAGGCCATTCAGCCCAACAAAGCCTGCCAGTCCTATCCACTTATTTCTTCCAAAAGAACATCAAGTCGAGTTTTGAAAGTCCCTAAAGTCTTACTGTCTACTACACTACTTGGTCGCTTATTCCAAGTGTCGATCGTTCTTTGTGTAAAGAAAAACTTCCTAATGTTTGTGTGAAATTTACCCTGAACAAGTTTCCAACTGTGTCCCCGTGTTCTTGATGAACTCATTTTAAAATAACAGTCTCTGTCCACTGGACTAATTCCCTTCATGATTTTAAACACTTCAATCATGTCACCTCTTAATCTTTTGCTTAAACTGTAAAGGCTCAGCTCTTTTAATCTTTTCTCATAATTCATCCCCTGTAGCCCTGGAATCAGCGTAGTCGCTCTTCTCTGGACCTTTTCTAGTGCTTTTTGTAGCCTGGAGACCAAAACTGCACACAATACTCCAGATGAGGCCTCACCAGTGAATTATAAAGCCTGAGCAGAACATCGTTGGACTTGTACTCCACACATCAAGGCGCTATATAACCTGACATTCTGTTAGCCTTCTTAATGGCTTCTGAACACTGTCGGGAAGTCGATAGCTTAGAGTCCACTATGACTTCTAAATCCTTCTCATAAGGTGTACTCTTGATTTTCCGACTGCCCATTGTATATTCAAACCTAACATTTTACTTCCTATGTGTAATACTTTACATTTATTGACATTAAATTTCATCTGCCACAAATCTGCCCAAGCCTGTATACTGTCCAACTGTAATGATATAACGGATTCCAAATTATCTGCTAATCCACCTATCTTGGTATCATCTGCAAACTTAACCAGCTTATTACTTATATTCTTATCCAAATCATTAATATATATTAAAAATAGCAGCGGCCCCAGCACTGACCTCTGTGGAGCACCACTCTTAACATCGGCCAATTCTGATGAGGTTCCTCACACCATCACCCTCTGCTTCCTGTGTCTGAGCCAATTCTGCACCCATCTACAAACATCACCCTGAACTCTCACTTCTTTTAGTTTGAGGTGTAGAAACATCTCAGTGCTGATCGATGCAACAGAATACACCTGTGCCAGTATTTCAAGTGTCATAACAAAGGATCTGAAAACTTGTGTCAATGGGATATTTAAATTTTTAAATTTAACAAAGTGCAAAAATTCTTAAAATCCTGTTTTACATTTGTCATTATGGGGTAATGAGTGTTGGTTAATGTGGGGAAAAAATTAATTCAAACAATGTTAGCTCAAGGCTACAACATAACAAAATGTAAGAACAGTGAGGAGGTCCGAATACTTTCTGAATACTCGGTAGGTAGGTACCATATATACTCACGTATAAGTCGGGTCTTGAAACCCGAAAAATCGATCATAAAAATCAGACCCCGACTTATACGCCCATTCAAAAATGTTACAGTTATTTTTTTTTTTTAACATCTTCTTGATTTGCCTGCACAGTTTTACCACCAGCCATGCTTCACACAACTCATCTGGGTACTGTGGCAACTCGATCCTGAACATCTAGATCTGCCTGAAGCTCTACTGGTGACAGTAAACCCAGGCCAATAAACCTCAGCAGATGGAGGAGCTGTGGTGGAGCTGCAGAGGTAGCAGTCTCTCAACTGTTTGCCTTCCTGTGCTGACGCTGCAAATGGCATTAGAGATCCAAGATCTTAGCCTCAAAACTCTCCAACAACATTCCAGAAATGCCCAGGAAGTCCATTTTAGGTCTCTGTGGCACTCAATGCTTTGCTACATCGAATAGTAGGTCTTCTCCTCTTCACGCTTCTGACAACAATGTGTTGCTGAGTGATAATATGGATCATTTGCTCTTTATTTGGCTATTTTAGATAGCTTACTGTCTTTAAAAGGACTGCTCACTGTTGCCGCAGTAGATGGAATTCATTTCTGACTTGCAGGCTTGTCATTTTTAATGGTTCCCCTGCAGCAGGCTCTGAAGCTGCTCATTTACATGATAGAATGCCAGCCCATAGTGTTGGTGACTCATCCCTAAAGCTGATGCAGCTCGTCAGTGCCACTACAGTATGTTTCAAAAGAAGAAACAAATGTTTATTTAAAAGCAAAGTTTAACAACAGAACTTTTAACATGGGAAATGAGATACAGTAAAACCTCGATTATCTGTCACGGGTAGAGACCGAGGCCGTGACGGATAGGAGAAAAGGCAGATAACAGAACAGCTATTTTAAAAATTATATATGGTAGATTCATTTAGAGAATAGTCATATTTATTTACAAAACAAAACTATATTAACAAAATTAATTAATATAAAAATGTAATGACCAGTGCAATAAGCAAATACAGCTCAGAGGTATTGGAGTTTTCTATGTCTTACGTGGAGTCTTTGTTCTGTAACAAGTGGTGCCCCGTCTTACACGCCATTATCTGGGTCACGGAGCACACCTCTAAAACAATCAAAGAAAGCTTTCCCTACCAGTTTAACTCCTGCCACTCATGTTCTATCTTTCTCTATATCGCAAACACTTATTGTCTCCCGACTCCCTACTCTGCACCTTTTTCTCCTAACTTCTCCTGTCACTCATTTCCTAACAGACGTGTCCACCCCTTACAGAACAGAAGTCCTTTACCCAGTCCCATCACTTACAGCATTCACTCCACCCTTTCTGCTTCCGCACAGGGCATCACAATCTGCTTGCACATCACAATGTATTAACAAAGCATAATACATAATAATATAACAGAATCTAAAAAGAAAATTACAATACAGAAGAACTTTAATACTAAAGCAAAATAACATTACCGTCAGTGGTTTCCATTTTAGATAAGTTTTGTCGGCATCACGCTTGATAGCATTCACTGTTGTTCTTCCTACTCCTTAAATTGAAGAAATACCTGAAGCACATTCATCGTTTCGTAAACGTTTAATAACTTTAGATTTTTTCCTGACAATTCCAACACCACACACATATGTTTATTGGCCATAACAATGTATAGTAGATTAATTATAACGAATGTGAAAAGCTACAAAACGTTATTAAAGCTGAAGGTACATAACTGACACTGTGGTTTCAATGTGGCATGACACGTGGTGCTGGAGAAGAACATTACGTGCTAGCAATGTTCCAATGTTCAGAGCTCCAGCGTACCGCATGGCAGCACTAATAGATAGGCACTGGTGTGTCCTGAAGGTTAATAGAGTGACGGATAATCGAGGGCTTACTGTATTTGCATTCTGAAGCAGTGTGCTTGTGTTATAAGTTTAGAAGATAAGACTTCATTTTTTACTATGTAACAGCTATACATAATCTATTGTATAAATGGCGGAGAGTGGATTAAATTATAAAACGCTCTTCATTGCACAACAGTGAATTGCTACATTTTTAATAAAACACGATACATTTTACAAAAAACACAAATCAGTGCAAACATTGTTTTGGAATAGTTCAGGTATTAACATCTGGTCATGTAGGCACAATAGAGAGAAGTTAGGAGCACACGCTGATACAGCACATCGCTGCACCCACATAGAAATAAAAAGGCCATGTGCTCCGTGGTTACTCTCTCAGGTGGGCGTTAGCATAACTTAATCTCTTGGACCAATAGCGTGAGTTTTCCGCATTCGATTTATATGACCGGCATTATAAAATACCAGAAATTATAAGATAAAATGAAGTCCCGACTTATCCGTGAGTATATACGGTAAGTGGTCTCCTTTCTTGTACAACCAAAAGTTTAGAAATGAGTCTAACGAGTCGTCTCATACTGACAAATGATGGTGAAACAGGAGCCGAGACTGAAGACCAAATGGCTGGTCATTCTACATCCCTGTCATTGCCTATGGTCATTTGACAGAAAGAGTGAAACTGTGAGTACAAGCAGCAGAAATGAGGTATTGTCTGTGGGCTGACTCCTCCATGGTAGGATGACAAGCTCAGCAACTCAGGAGAACCTCAGAAAAGAACCACTGGCCTTCCGGATTGACAGGAGCCAGTTGAGGTGGTCTGGACATGTCATAAGGATGTCACCCAGGGGGCTCCACTTGGAACTGCTCCTCTCCGCTCCACTAGCCAGAGACCCTGCAGCAGACCGAGAACATACTGGAGACATTATATCTATCAGCTGCCCTGGGAACCACCTGGGAATTCACCAGAAGTCCAAAAGGAGAATCTGTAGCTGGAGACAGGGAAGTCTGGCTCCCATCCACGACCCGTACCAGGAAAAAAAAGATGAGATGAGGAAAGATGTTCAATCAATGGCAATATTTAAAACCGGTCTTAAGGATGAGTCATTTTAGTTTGATGTGTAGCTACGTTAGAATTGTCTTGGTGGGGCAGGTGTTTAGGCTGCTGCCGTACAGCTCCAGGACATGACATTTGAATTTGGACCTGATCCCTGTCTGGGTGAAGATGCATGATCTCTCCATGTTCACCTCATTGTTTTCTAGGTAGTTCAGTTTTCCTCCTCATTCCAAAGACAAGCATGTAAAGTAAACTGGAGAAGCTATATCACCCTAGTGTCCGTGAATGTTAGTGGGAGTGAATTCACTCCCCATCCAAAGTTGTTTCTTTTCCAGTTGGTGCTACCAGGATCAGCTCTGGGTTACACTGGATTAAGCCGAATCAGTAAATGCACGGATGGTTGCATTTCCATTATTTAACAAGGACTGTTCTGACTGCTCAGACATGAACAATGGAAGTTAAACAGAGCACCGAAGAAGAACTGAATGAACACGGCTATAACTATTAATGGAGCACATTCCTAGCCAAAAAAAGAGCTAAAAATTTCACCATGCAGCGATACACATTTTCCTTTTGATGAACAATACCTCTTAGTTAACAGGAAAATTAATGATGTCTTTTAGGGTTTGATTTGCTTAAGCATTCTTTAATATTTCATGCATGTATAAGTTACAGAACTGTGACACAGAATGGTTAATGAACCAGACAACGGAAACTTTTTGTTTGGCTAACATCTTGAATCTGAAGAAATATTTATGATAGTAGAAACATAAAATAATAAAGTAATATTTGCAATCAAACTGTATAAACAATTAATGTCCAAACAATCTCTGATCTCTTGTAAATAATTTTGGGGGAAAAAAGAGCCTTGTCTTCATCATAGCCTTTCATAGAAATCTGAAGCTTTTATCAAAGGAATCCTATAAACTGCAGGAGTGATACACAATCATGTCCATATTTGCTCAGTTGGCTCCTTAGCTGGTGAATCGTTTCATTCAGTATTAGAAGCGGGTGGAGGAGTTTGTCATAAGGGGCAGCACGAAACAACTGGAATGGTGCTAGACTTCTAGGATTTCAAGACAACACCCTGAGATCAGTCACTACAATGGGGATGGAGGAAAGGTTGTGCAGATGTAGAAATATCTGGGGATCCATCTGGACAGGACTGGATTGGGTAGACAACACAAACATGGAATACAAAAAGGGTTTAAGGACGGTCTGGTGTGGTGGGACTAGCTACTGGTAATGTTCTGGCTGTCTATAGTGCCCAGTGTACTGTTCTGTTCAGTGATCTGCTGAGAGAGTAACATCAGCTCAGGGGTGCTAGACACTTAAATGAGCACATCAGGAAGGCCAGCTAGATTACAGATCTGATGCTAAAAATCACAAAAGAGCATGGTTACAAAATAAGCGGCATCATGGCTGATGTTGCTCTTCATCTCCATGGTGTGTCCTATTAGAACACTTTTAGCCACTGTCCCATTTCCAGCAAAGTTTTGTAAGAACTGCCACCTGGGACCCCTTTTTTTTTTTGCAAGTCACACTTTAGACGGTGTAGTGCCTACAATAAGGCTGGTCTTGACTGCAACCCTTTCAAACAGACATCTTGGCATTTGGACACTATTTCTTCAGAAACATGCATCAAATCTACACTCGCTATATTGTGTGATCAGTTCTGTATCTTCCATTAGTTTGTATCTTTATTAGTCTGCAATTTTTACCTTTTGTACTGACTTTGGTTTTTGTTATTACTTGAGTGAATGAGTTTTCCTTCCAGTACCAGCAAAGATTGATTTATCCAGCTAGCTAGCGACAGACTGACTGAGGGTTCAAAAAGTATTTAGGCCCCTTCACTTTCTAACCATGGGCCTACTTACCGTATATACTCACAGATAAGTTCTCCCGCAGATAAGTTGGGACTTGATTTTACCGTATAATTTCTGGTATTTTATAATGTCGGTCGTATAAGTCGAATGCGGAAAACTCACGCTATTGATCCAAGAGATTTTCATATGCTAACGCCCACCTGAGAGAGTAACCACGGAGCACACGGCCTTATTTTTCTATGTGGGTGCGGCAATGCGCTGTATCAGCGTGTGCTCCTAACCTCTCTCTCTCTACTGTGCCTACGTGACCACACGGTAATACCCGAACTATTCTGAAGTGACGTTTGCACTGTTTTTTGTATCTCACACCCTCATACACCATTATCGTAAGAGCATCCCTTATCTACGATGGATTGTTCGATCAGAAGAATATATGAAGCTGATTTTAAATTAAATGTCGTTAAAGTGGTGAAAGAAATTGGTAACTGCGCTGCTGCAACAAAATTCAATGTGACTGAGAAACTGATACAAGATTGGAGGAGGCAAGAAGATGTAAAAAAAAAATTTAAGTGTCGTATTTTTGACCGGGCGTATGGGGTGGAGTGGTGGCTCTGAGGCTAAGGATCTGCGCTGGTATCCCAAAGGTTGCCAGTTCGAATCCCCGTCACTGCCAAAAGAGATCCTACTCTGCTGGGCCCTTGAGCAAGACCCTTAACCTGTAATTGCTCCAGGGGCGCTGTACAATGGCTGACCCTGCACTCTGACCCCAAGGGGTATGTGAAAACTAACAAATTCCTAATACAAGAAATTGTATAAGGCAAAATAAAGAACAAAAAAAAAATCAATTTTTCAGGTTCCGAGACCCGACTTATATGCGAGTATATATGGTAAATAGTAGCAATGAATAAGAAATACTAAGCACCATACATATAAAATCTTTTAGGAAGTTTAAACTAATAATCTTTAAAAAAAATGTTTGTACAAAGAAACAACACACTCCATGATGATTATCACCATCAGCTTGTTTATCACGAATCAGGGGAAAAATAGCAGGATATTAGATTAGATTAGATAAGAGAAGCTACTAATTGTGCCCCCGCAGGCTTAACTAATCAGCCAATTATCAAATTCCAAAGGCACTTCTTACGATTAGATAATGGATCGAGTATTTCAGACTGAAAATAGTGTTTCATTTCCATCCATGATACTCACACCTGGCCTTAATGGACATTTTTGGTCGTGAAATCACATTTGGGTTGTGCCTGACCACATTAACTACCACAAGTAATCACATCAGGAGGTGCTCAGAATCAGACTGCGACCATATTTAACACAAGTGTAAATGCATAGGGGTTTTCCATTAGCAGTAACAATGCATAGAGAAGCGCATTTGTATTTTGCAAATGGATGTTAACCTCGGATCTTTCTATCTGACGTTAACTTGCTGGGCCCTTGAGCAAGGCCCTTAACCTTCAATTGCTCCAGGGGCGCTGTACAATGGCTGACCCTGTGCTCTGACCCCAAGGGGTATGCGAAAAGATGCATGTCACTGTGTGTTGTCCCGTATAACTATATATGTGACAAATAAATAAAGAATTATTATAAAGAATTATAATTTGGTTAAATGATGTCCAGATGCAATGCATATTAATGACAAGTCACCACAATGCCAGATTTTGTGTTCTTATTATACTCTGTAAAGCTGTGATAAAGGATTCAATGTATACATATAAAAACACACATATTCAAAATTAATCAATGTAATTAAATAAAAATTAATACAGAATAAAAAAACTATATAAAGCTAATAAATGCAATATTTGACTTTCAAGTACAGGACCAGCTGTCCCGATTAACCCAAACTATTATGTTGTCTTAATTATTATGAACAAAGCTGTGTTTTGCCTAACATTTTTGGCACACTGCAGCGCACAGTTTCTCTTACAATCGCTTGCTCCATTTAACCAAAGCCAAACACATGTGGCCAAGTGAAGGAAAAGCTGACATCATTACTGTACAGATGAAGATCGAATTTTGATAACATTAAAGAGCGTTTCTTCTCTGTGGTTCCTATCTGTCCGCTACCTTTCTAATCTGCCTTGGCGTAAAACAGAATGGATTCACTTTGATGTTGGCAGGACAGGATGAGAACAAACAATCTTCTAATGTGTCATTAGGCTGCATTGCAACTTGTTCTTATCACCTTTAATAAAGCAGAGATGCCGGCTTTTCCCCAAATGAAATTCAAGCCAGCCGCTGCATCCATCTGATTTTAAAAAACAGTTGCAAATTGGAAGTAAAAGGGCTGAACTGAATCAGAAGGCCGCAGAAGCTGGCTTACATTTGTTTCTTGGGGTCAGCATAATTATTCTTGTGACTCGGAGAAGTCAGATGCCAGATTATTTCTTTTATGGTGAAATTGTGGGCATTGAGGATTGACGATGGTCAGTTTTTAAACTTAGAAGGGAGACTTAGCCAGCAAAATATGTTTCAGCTGCTGCATAAGTTTGCAAGAACAAACATTCAGATCAAGTTCTTTGTTTAAGATAAATATGAAAAAAACAAACATGAAAATAAAAAGGGATGACATACAAGCATTTAGTAGTCAGTTATTAAACTGTAACAAGACATTAACAAAGACTTTGGTGTTGATAAGACGTACACAGCACTAGTTACACATTAGAATATGGACTGACCTGACATTGGGAAGAAGATCTCTTAATTTATATATCAGAAAAGGAGTGGAAGGCAGCAAAGCAGAGAATTCACTCGAGTTCTATATGCGCAAAGCATAGAATTATTGAACTAAAAATTATATATCGAGCCCATCTGTCTCGCTTAAAACTGTCCAAAATGTTTCCAGGGCAGGATCCAACCTGCGAGCGCTGCAACCAAGCTCCTGCCTCACTGGGTCACATGTTGTGGGCCTGCACCAAACTAACATCATTTTGGACAAAAATTTTTAAGTGCCTTTCAGACAGCCTTGGTATCACAATCCCTCCTAACCCACTAACAGCTGTGTTCAGTGTTCTTCCAGATGGACTTGAAGTAGAGAAGGACAAGCAAACGGTGATTGCATTCACTACACTTTTGGCACGCAGACTTATTTTGTTAAATTGGAAGAATCCTAATTCTCCTCTTATAAGTCAGTGGGAAACCGATGTTTTATATTATTTGAAATTGGAAAAAATCAAATTTTCAGTTAGAGGATCTGTACAACATTTTTTCAAAACATGGCAGGATTTAATCAATATTATTTTAGAATAAGAGAAATAACTATTATTGCATTTAACTCCCTTCTCCATCTCTTATTTACATAGATATTTACTTCTCCCTTTCTTTTGTTTAATGTTGCCTTATTAAAAAGCCTAAAGCAATTTTCCTTTAGCTAAGCTCTCCTTCTCAGGGGTGGGGTTTGATTAGTCTTCAAATCTGTTAGGTTATAAATTGATCCGTTTGTATGGAATGATTACAATGAAAATTAATAAAATAAAAATATTAAAAAGAATACGGACTGACCTGTAGACCACTCATTACTGCTACGTAAGACGACCGTAGGTGAGGCTTTGTTTGGCCTTACTAAAGCTTACAGGGCACAGAATTATACACTTTAGATTAGGTGTTAGCTGTAGTGCATCAATTAGACACTTACTGCTACATATCAAGGCCACAACAACACCTTGTCAGACATTAATAAGCCACCAGTGACAACACAACACTTTCAAAGAGGGTCTCCCTATAGTGCCTCTGCTACCTGATTACCGCAATATAAAAAAAACCTCACAGTATAAAGAGGTTTACTTACAAAGTAAAAATTATGTGAACCTTTTGGAATTATCTGGTTTACTGCATGAATTGGTCATAAAAACTGATCTGATCTTCATCTACAGTAAGTCACAGGTACTGATATACACAATGAGCTTAAGCCAATGACACACAAAAAAATGTCTTTATTTTATAAACGCATTCAACATTCACAGTGGTAGTGGAAAAAGTAAGTGAACCTTAGGATTTAATAAGTGGTTGACCCTCCTTTGGCAGCAATGACCTCAACCAGGCGCTTCCTGTAACTGCACATCAGACCTGCACATCGTGCGGGGGGAATTTTAGCCCATTCTTCCCTACAGAACTGCCTTAACTCTTCCATATTCTTTGGTTGTCTTCTGTGTATGGCTCTCTTCAAGTCATTCCACAGCATCTCAATAGGATTGACATCTGGTCCCTGACTGGGCCACTCCAAAAGGCGGAATTTGTTCTTCTGAAGCCATTGTGCTGTGGATTTGCTGCGATGCTTGGGGTCGTTGTCCTGTTGCATCATCCAGCCTCTTCTGAGCTTAAGTTGACGGACAGACACCCTCTCATTATCCTGGAGAATTTGTTGATAAACTTGTGAATTCATTTTCCCCTCAATGATAGCAAGATGTCCAGGACCTGAAGCAGCAAAGCAGGCCCAAATCATGATGTTCCCTCCACCATACTTTACTGTAGGGAGGATGTTTTGATGTTGATATGCAGTGCCCTTTTTATGCTAAATGAAGTTCTGCTTGTTCCTCCCAAATAGCTCAACTTTGGTTTCATCACTCCACAAAACATTTTCTCAGTACCGTTGTGGAGTGTCCAAGTGCTCCTTCGCAAACTTTAGGCATTCAGCAATGTTCTTTTTTGATAGCAGTGGCCTCCTTCTTGGTGTCCTGCCATGGTTTCCTTTCTTGTTCAATGTTTTGCGTATAGTTGACTCATGAACAGAGATGTTAGCCGGTTCTAATGACTTCTTCAAGTCCTTTGCTGTCACTCTAGGGTTCTTCTTTACCTCATTGCTGACTTTGCATTGTGCTCTTGGGGTCATCTTGGCAGGGCGCCCGCTTCTAGGCAGAGTATCCACAATACCAAACTGTCTCCATTTATAGACAACTTGCCTAACAGTAGACTGATGAATATCTAAACTCTTTGAGATGACTTTGTAACCCTTTCCAGCCTTATGTAGATTAACAATTCTGGATTGTAGCTCTTCAGCCAGCTCTTTTGTGTGAGGCATGATTCCCATTTGGATATGCTTCTTGTCAAAAGCTCAAACTCAAACGTTATAGTGTTTGTGATCACTCAAAGTCATTCTAGGCCACACCTCTGAACTCGTTTCATTAAATGGACTCCAGGTGTGCTAAATTCTGACTGCAATGAGCTTTTTAAAAAGTCATTAGCTTGGGGTTCACTTACTTTTTCCAACCTGCAGTTTCACAGTTTGAATGATTTATTAAATATGGTCAAAAATTCTCTGAAAATCTGTGTATCTTTAGTTATAGAAGACTGTGTTTGTTCATTATTGTGACTGACATGAAGATACGACCATGTTTTATATGGGAATTAGACATAAATATAGATAATTCCTAGGGTTTCGTGTACTTTTTACTTTGACTGTATGTAATACGGAAATTAGTGACTGCTAGAAGCACCATAAACTGAAAAACGGAACTAATGGGGATATTTACTTACTTATCTAATGCAAGTTAATTCAACTTAAAATCATCACATTTGCTGTCATTACATAGTAGTTTTATAATTAATGCATATTGGCATACATCTCTCTATTATATAAAAAAAATCCTGTGACGAGACAAGACTTTTTTGAAGATTTTTTCAAGTCCTGCGAGATGAGACTTTTTTGAAATGAAAGTTTCACCCTCCTCTCAACCATATTTAACCACACACACAGTACTGTCACCTCTCATTCGTGTGAATGCTTTTGACAGACAGAGTTTCTGCTCTCTCAGCTCTTATACTGTAAATTTTAATGTTTTCCTCACTTTAAGTTCCCAATTAAAGAAGACGTATTATGTCCAAATCTTAATGAAGAATTTCATAGCGAAGGGTTATCAACAGAAAAAATGAGTACACGGGCAATCCTAGCACCGAGAAACGAGGAAGTCAAATGAATTAATGCCAAAAATGTCTATCGGTTACACTGCAGATTCGTTAAATGCGTATCAATAGACTATGTTGAAACAGTTGGTGGAGATCGTGCAGAAGATGAAAACAACAACTTACAATATCACGAAGAATATCTACAACCGTTAACACTGTACAGTCTTCCAATGCATGAATTACTGTGGAAAGAAGGATGTATCCAAAAAAGGTAATGTAGTATGTCTTCAGGGCATAACATTAGACACCAAAGGAGATCTTGATATGCCATACATATTAAAATGTTTACAGTTTCCCATTTAAATAGCGTTTGCTCTAACCACAAATCTCAGAGCCAAACATTCGAAAAAGTCATTTTATTTAATAGAGAGAAAGAAACGAAATTCACTCACGGGCAGTTATACGTTGCATTGTCACGATGAAAGTCCAAAGACAGAATCAAAATTCAATGCAAAAATTGACAAAAATTGAACTCAAAAAATTGTTTTTACTGAAGTTTTACAGTAAAAGTGTAAGTTTAAAAAGTATTTGCGTGTTAATTTCAAAACCAAACAGAACAAAATTGTATTACGCAATGAGTAACTCTAATGCAACAGCAAACATAATTTACTTTCAAATTTAACGTTTTACTCTTTTTTAATATGGTTAATTACTCACTGTAATGTAAAATAGTTAGGTCTATTATGCAAATGTAACAATTCCCATGAAAATAAAAATCTGTTTAAATTGTACATCAGCATCCCCATATGAGAGAGGCAGAACTGCAAAGAGGGTAGTGCGTAGTGCAGGTACAGGGGTTGGCAAGTGAAGCGAGCAGGGGACCCCCTAGTTTTTTACATAAATATCCTTTATTTGTATAAAGTATGATATTTTGCATAAAGATCTGCATTGTGGTCCAAGAGATCCCCATACATTCATACAGCAAGAAAGAAAGTTAAAGACTTTTTAATAAATTAAGTTTTTTCTGAATGCCGTGTATTTTTGTGGTTATGGAAACGGATTTAAGAGAGTTTTTTGATAGATGCCACACTATATAACAAAAGCATTGTCTTCTTCTTTTCTAATATACTGTAACTCACCATTAATTGTAGGATTGTACAGAAGGTTTAATAAAAGAAAAATAAACTTACAACATATTATGTGAGCCACTGCAGTCAGAATTTGCTATATATAGGATTTACTTTAATTTTATTTAGTTGACGAAATGTGTGTTATTTTTAATGGATCCGTTTAAATACTTTGACACAAATATATTCAGTTTGTTGAGAATAAACATGTTCCTCTGGTTTGTGTAAATCACTGCATTTTGCAGCTACACGTCCACACAGACGTTAAATTGGCCCTAGTGTGCGTGTGGTGTATGTGTCCTCGTCCTGTGACGGACTGGCACCTGTCCACAGATTGTTCCGACCTTGCGCCCTATGCCAGCTGTCCCTGGTCTCGATTAAGCAAATAAGAAAATAACATGGCAACCACAAAGACTTGGACTGATAGAGGTTTGTATAAAATTGCAACAAAAAATTGTTACAAATGGATTACACTAGTTATGGGGGAACCGTCTGACATAACTAAAGTAATTTCAACATTTGATTTTTTTCCCAGTGTACACTTAAAAAGTGATTAGTTGGAGAAACTTAATTCAGTTATGTGTAAATTGTCCACGTAAATGTTTTGAGAACTTTAAACTCAGTTACAATTAGTGACTAAAAGCAGAGTGGAAGGGATTAGGCGAGTTCTCAGACTTGCGTAAATTAACAGCTAGGAACATAAAACTGTTTTGGTAAACCAAATTACTGAATGCTAACACACTTCAAATGTGTTGATTGCATACTCTTTCCTACATTACATGATAATTTCCAACCAAATAAAAAACCCGAAAGGCCATCATTTTCTTTCAGAATTTTTGTTTTCCCCACAATTAAACGGGTGAGTCACCTCATCAGTCACTACAACCTGATCTTTATTTGATGATACTGTCAAGTAACCAATTACTGCCAGATAATTAACAAATTATGAGGGACGTTCAAAAAGTCTCCGCACTTTTATATTTTCGTTGGAAACGGTGAAGGCGGGAGGAGTAGTAATTGGTCATGTCTGAGAGTGTCATGTGACTGAGAAAATTGCATCACAAAGGAAACGTGACTACGTAGAAAAGTGGTGTGATTTGTTTTGGAAATTCTTAACAAATAGAGATTAAAAAAAAAGTGCGGAAACTTTTTGAACGTCCCTCGTATATCGCCTCCCATCATCACAAGCAGAAAAGCCTGCAGGGTGTGCAACACATTTGTCTGATTATCAAGGACAAGCGCGACCAAAGCCACCTTCATAATCACCCAAATCTGTGGCCCTTAAAGTACTGTTAGTTCCAGTCTTAATCCTTCCCCGATATTCGATAAACGGTTGGAGATTCCTAAAACTCTGTAATAGCTCCTTACAGGCAATGTTGAGGTATGTAATGACCTGCTGGGATGAGAGGAAATGCCATCGCTAACAATCTCATCTCCTTCTCTCGCCACGGTGTCAAGAAACTGCCCAGTGAGGGCAAATGACTCCGCCCCTTCCGGTTCAGCATTCCGAAAATCTCAAGCTTCCTTGAAGGAAGTTTCATTTCTGCCAAGAGCTACCTGCAGGATGGAGCTCTGCTATAGAAGTGACCGTTGTTTGTGGCTAACCAATCACACCACTTTAAGTTTCAGCCCTGCTTTGCAGGATACACATGCCAAAGAGAATTATTTTTTGTTTTTTATTTTAGAAAATAAACGGGCTGCCACCCCAAATTTTTCCATTTAGTGGAGCCATCGTTCCTGCACTCGGCCACAGTGGCTATATACTACAATGTGATGCAAAATATATGCAGTGATATTTTTACCATTATATCCAAAAAATAAAAAACACATACATTTAAATTAATATACTATAACAAACATATTTCCAAAAACATTATGTACAAGACAAGTAATATACCGTGTGTGCCGCCCCGAGTTTCTGAAAGATCATTCATGGCTTCTCTTTTAAACTGTAAAAGTTCAACACGGCCTTCCCAATGAATCCAATTTATTTCAAACTAACTGCCTGTAACTTACTTTAACTTGTTCAAGGAGGTAACACGTCAGCATATATGGGCTGCAATGTATTCCGTGGTCAAACATGTACCATAAACTTGATGTTTTCTGACATTTCATAAAAAATTGTATAAAAAGTTACAAGGCTAGCAATTAGTTAAATGTGTGTTACTTCAATATTACCTTCTAGAGATGAATACATTTACTGTCAGGCTAGAAATTTTAACTGTAAATAAATCTAGAATATTAGAGCCCTTGTACTTAAGCAAAATTTCTATCAATAGAAATTAATACACTGTACAAAAATGACATGTTAAAATGTATTGAAATATCTACATACAGTACATTAAAATATATTGCATAGTATTTTATAATTAGAATTTACAGTTCAGGTCAGACTGAGGATTATGTGCTGGTACAGCACGTTGTCACACCCAACACACGATGAAACGGCTCAGGGTCCCGGGTGGCAACCCCCCAGGCAGACACACGGTCCAGTTCCACCCTCTGGAAATTACCCTCTATCTGCCGCATCCAGAAGTTACGTGAGCATCTCCTTAGGCCTGGTCCAGCAGCTCCTCTTATAAGTCGGATCACCCTCAGGGACGTCGCATCACATGGCGGTAGAATTTTCAGCATATCTCAAAATATTTTATAATATGTGTGTTTTACAGTATATGCCTACTACTTTAAAATATATTAAAAATCCATCCATCCATCCTCTTCCACTTATCCGAGGTCGGGTCGCGGGGGCAGCAGCTTGAGCAGAGATGCCCAGACTTCCCTCTCCCCGGCCACTTCTTCTAGCTCTTCCGGGAGAATCCCGAGGTGTTCCCAGGCCAGCTGGGAGACATAGTCCCTCCAGCGTGTCCTGGGTCTTCCCCGGGGCCTCCTCCCGGTTGGACGTGCCTGGAACACCTCACCAGAGAGGCGTCCAGGAGGCATCCTGATCAGATGTTCGAGCCACCTCATCTGACTCCTCTCGATGCGGAGGAGCAGCGGCTCTACTCTGACCCCCTCCCGGATGACTGAGCTTCTCACCCTATCTTTAAGGGAGAGCCCAGACACCCTGCGGAGGAAACTCATTTCAGCAGCTTGTATTCGCGATCTCGTTGTTTCGGTCACTACCCATAGCTCATGACCATAGGTGAGGGTAGGAACATAGATCGACTGGTAAATTGAGAGCTTTGCCTTACGGCTCAGCTCCTTTTTCACCACGACAGACCGATGCAGAGCCCGCATCACTGCGGACGCCGCACCTATCCGCCTGTCGATCTCACATATTAAAAATACGTTTTGTAAAATATTGCAAACACAAAAAAAGCAATAACTTCCAGTATATTTCATTTACTAATTTGTCTGACACCTTTATCCCAGGCGACTTACAACATTTATGATACAATTGATGACATTTCTTTTGGTTTTCCAATTGGAGCACAGGCTGGTCAAATGACTTGCTCATGGTGTCAGTAGTGGGATTTGAATCCACAACTTCAGGGTTTGAAGTCCAAAGCCTTAACCACTACACCACACATTTCAGTGTACTGCAAGATATTGTAATGTATTTATCCTTAAAGTATACTGTAACAGATATTTTAAATATATTCATTCCAATAACAATATATTTTTTAAATACTGCATATACTCGCAGATAAGTTCTCCCACAGATAAGTCGGGACTTGATTTTACAGTATAATTTCTGGTACTTTTTGTCGGTCGTATAAGTCGAATGTGGAAAACTCACACTATTGGTCTAAGGCATTACGATATGCTAACGCCCACCTGATCGAGTAACCACGGAGCACACTGCCTTCTATTTCTATGTATTGTCCCTACGTGACCACGCAGTAATACCCAAACTATTCCAAAGTAGCATTTGCACTGTTCTCTGTTTTTTGTATCTCACACCCTCATACACCTTTATCATAAGAGCATCCCTTATCTACGATGGAGCATTCGATCAGAAGAAAATATGAAGCTGGTTTTAAATTAAACGTCATTGAAGCAGCAAAAGAAATTGGTAACTACGCTGCTGCAACAAAATTCAATGTCTGAGAAACTGATGTGAGATTGGAGGAGGCAAGAAGATGTAAAAAAACAAATTTAAGTATTGCATTTTTGAACGGGTGTATAAGTCGGGGTCTGATTTTATGATCAATTTTTTGGATTTCAGGACGCGACTTATACGTGAGTATATATGGCATGTATTTTCAATATATTTTTAATATAACAAAAAAATGGTGGGCCCTAAATGCAAATCAAGTGAACATATGCCAATAGGTTTTTTTTTTGTTACTGAAAATTTCTGAAAACTGCTCAAACATTCTGCTCTAACACTTTGTCCTCACGACCTATTAGAAAATGTAAAGACAACAACAAAAAAAGAAAAATCCACTCATTTGGCAACATTGCAGTGTGGCATCCTAACACAATTTTTATAAACATTAACAACCAGAATTATTATTAGCAAGCAAACAAACAATGTCAAATGGGCTAGAAACAGACATGTAAAGACTACAAGTGCGCTTCTTTTCGGTTGAATTAACTTAAAAGTTGAAACGGAATGACAAATTTTCATAAAAAATGTAAATCTTAAGAACAAATAAATTTTGAGCAAAGTCAACCTAAGGTAAGTGCGTAATGACGTATACCCTAGAAATGATTTCTGTGAGGGGAGCTGTTAATGAACCCCGTTCCTGTTATCACTATGTAAATTATCCATCCTAATGTGACACCACAAAAACTGAAGGCAGTTGTATTAGAAACAGATTTGTAAATTCTACTGATTTCGAATAAACTCCATTTAGGTTTGCTGAGTAACAGCAACATAACCTTAGACTCATTGCTTTAAGTGATAGAAAACTCTTAAAGAAGCAATTCCAAAATCATACCACATAAACACCTGTAAATGGTCAGTGTAATATTATATTTTTTCAATAATTACAACTTAATTTACTTCTCCACCCTCAGATGTCTATATTATATAGAATTAAAATGATTAATAGAATATATTGCCCACGTCTCCAGATGGCGCATTATTAACCTGAGAAAAAGGCAAAACATCGCGGCCTAATGATCCAAAACTCTCGAAACAAAGGCTCAGGCAGATTAACCCCCTGTTACCATTTTCTTTATAGGGTGTTTGCTGCAGGGCTAGGATACCAAAGACACTCGCTCTTTCTGAGGATTTCTCGGTCTTTATTGCCTAATTAAACGCCTAATTGAAAGCACATGTTCCACTTGATCTGCTTACAGAGACAAAATGTAAAATTGACCACGCTGCGAATTGAAATGCGTCACTAGGCAAGCAAGCTAGGTCTCTCCTGCTGAATTGGCACTTAATTATTTTATTTGGATATAACATGGGCGATAAAACACAGATGAACAACAGTAAGTGTAGAGCATTTATAAAATGAAGAAAGTCTTTGAATTCTCTCTCATTAAAATCAGGCACTTGAGGCCAGTGTGAGTTAAGATGGTTTTGAAGGAAGGTGGCATGGTGGCGCAGTGGTTAGCCCTGCAGTCTTACACCTCCAGGTTCCTAAGTGTGCATCCCCCTCTGTGGATTTTGCAAATCTCACCATATCCACAGTGGGATTTTCCAGGTATTCCTTTCAAATCCCAAAGACTGTGCTTATGTAGTTAATTTGTGACTAAAAATTGGGCTCATATGTGCTTAAGTGGATTCAAAAGCTGGATGAATATAATGCCTTCTGGGTTTCCTTCAGCCCTGTAAATGATGTTCCTAATGTACAAAAAAAAAGATTTTTCAAACCCAATCTACTTTCCTTTTTACAGCTCATGGTGATAATACACTACTAGCCCGAGTGACATTGGTGGGTATGATCTTATATACTGTACGTGTTTCAACCAACATAAATAATAACAGGTCAGCCTGCAGCTGCAAATTTTCTTTTGTGACATGCAACCATGAGTTGTTCACTTAATTTTCCCAAGAGCTGTATAAATATATATTTTAGTAGAACAGAGATATATCGTTCACCCTAAAAGATGCCATGTGCAATAAAGACTGGTTTAGTTGTTTGTGTCATTCAACAGATAAAACCAAAATTCTTTGTGTTTAATTTTCTGAATGACCATCATAACTACCTAATAGACCATGAAATCCTGAGTATAAAAAGGTTATAAATGAGAGGGAAAAACTTAACTTGTTGTTACATATCATTACAGTGTAGAACATTATCCGTCCGCTATCTGAATCCACTTCGTCGACTATATGATTGTGTGCAGCGGAGCCATATCCTGGCAAGGTGGGGCACAAAGTAGAAACCAATAAAATGTGGGACATCAGTCCATCACTTGGCACAGTGCTGCACACCCACTAACACCAGGCCAACTGATACTACCCCACTGGAGAATCGACGTCACACACGTATTTATAGGAGGTGAAGAAACCCACAATGGGACAGGGAGAATATCCAAGATTCATAAAGATGCTGGGTGAGCTCCAGGTACTTGAAATCTTGATACCAACCCGCCACTTCTGAAATCCTAATAAAATAACTGACTCACCAGTTTAAACTGAAATACCCCCTGACTGCTGGACCATCATCACTGAACAATCAGTCTTAAGGTGGAGCTCCATGCTGCCCTGAGAAAATGACACATGCACTTAAGACTTGGGGGGCTGCTCTTGCATGGAGAGCTCAGCTTGATGTGTGCAAAGAATCCTAAATATGTAACAGCAATTCCTTTTACAGATTTTAGATACAATGTCTCTCTGAAATGTGACAAAGCTATAACAAGAAAGACCTCTTGGGAACTAAGAAGCCAAATACTGTTATAAACTACAAGGTAGGGCTCTGTCCCTATTCATAAATTAGACAGGCAATGTGGAATCTACCAGCCCCATACTACAACCTGTAGACTTCTGAAATTCAAGTGTAACTGTTTAGAAAGGAGTCTCAAATGACTTGAAGAAGATGTAGTACTGTATGTAGTCCTTAACATCACTTGGGTATGTACATGCAGTACGTGCCCACTAATTGTGCTTTTGAGCTACCCGAACGCGTGACTCGCTGCCTTGCACCCGCAAGCTGAGTCTAATGATTTCAGGAAAATCAACTTTATTCAACCTGAAACAGGAATAGCAAGGTTATTTATTGCAGTGGGAACTACCACTCTACTACACACAGACACAGCAAATGGACAGAGCTGGGGCCAGGTCAGTGGCCAAGGTATAGTGTTCTCCATCTCACCCATTGGGCGACAGACACGTTGATTGAGGAGACAGTGAGCTTGCTATTGACTCTGTGCTGCTGCAAACCCGCAGGGAGCTGTGAACCTGCGAGTGCCTCGGTGACGGACAAGCAGCACTCAACATGACGCGTCAATCGCATTTCGGTGTGTCACCCCATTGGGGAGGGTCTCAAAAGAGTTCCAAACACAATATATATATTTGTTATAATGCAGTATATACTGTTTATATCTACTATATAACAAAA